>NW_027016967.1:270000-293383 GCF_036013445.1 Caloenas nicobarica | reverse complement strand
AGGAAAGGCAGGCAAGGAAAGCAAGGCAAGGAAAGGCAAGGCAAGGAAAGGCAAGGCAAGGCAAGGAAAGGAAAGAAAAGGAAAGGAAAGGAAAGGAAAGGAAAGGAAAGGAAAGGAAAGAAAAGGAAAGAAAGGAAAGGAAAGGAAAGGCAAGGCAAGGCAAGGCAAGCAAGGCAAGGCAAGGCAAGGCAAGGAAAGGAAAGGAAAGGAAAGGCAAGGCAAGGCAAGGCAAGGCAGGGCAAGAAAGCATGACCCTGGCCAGAGTACTTTTGGTCTCACCCTACCTGGTGTAATCCCTTCTGCACTCCTATTTCTATGCTCCCAAATGAAGCACAACATTTTAATCGTATGCTTAAATAGAACAAACCTAAAAAGGGAGGGGAAGCCACTTCTCCTCTAGTATGCCCAAAGCAGATTTCTAGAGAAATGCTGCCATCTAGTGACCATTCAGATATTTTCCACCCTACCCAGATCTACACCCAGATCCCCACCCAGATCCCCAGAAGAGCGAGGAGAAGCACCAGGAGAGGAATAAAACATGGGAACACCTGTGTAAAGCAGCTTCTATTCTGGAGCAGAGATCAAGTGTTCTTGATTGATGATGAAACTGCATTGGAATGATGCACTTGTAAAGGTATGGGAGAAGCCCTATGGGACAGTCTGAGCGATGGCTGGGAGAAGTTAAAGGTTTTGCTACAGCAAGGCAAGGCAAGAAGACAAGGGGAGGGGAGGCAAGGGGAGGGGAGGCAAGGGGAGGTGAGGGTAGGGGACGAGGGGAGGAGAGGGGAGGCGAGGCGACGCAAAGGCGAGGAGAGGCGAGGCAAGGCGTGGCAAGGCAAGGCAAAAAGGAAAGGAAAGGAAAAGGAAAGGAAAGGAAAGGAAAGGAAAGGAAAGGAAAGGAAAGGAAAGGAAAGGAAAGGAAAGGAAAGGAAAGGAAAGGAAAGGAAAGGAAAGGAAAGGAAAGGAAAGGCAAGGAAAGGCAAGGCAAGGAAAGGAAAGTCAAGGAAAGGAAAGGCAAGGCAAGGCAAGGCAAGGCAAGGCAAGGCAAGGCAAGGCAAGGAAAAGCAAGGCAAGGAAAGGCAAGGCAAGGAAAGGCAAGGCAAGGCAAGGAAAGGAAAGAAAAGGAAAGGAAAGGAAAGGAAAGGAAAGGAAAGGAAAGGAAAGGAAAGAAAAGGAAAGGAAAGGAAAGGAAAGGCAAGGCAAGGCAAGGCAAGCAGGCAAGGCAAGGCAAGGCAAGGCAAGGAAAGGAAAGGAAAGGAAAGGCAAGGCAAGGCAAGGCGAGGCAGGGCAAGAAAGCATGACCCTGGCCAGAGTACTTTTGGTCTCACCCTACCTGGTGTAATCCCTTCTGCACTCCTATTTCTATGCTCCCAAATGAAGCACAACATTTTAATCGTATGCTTAAATAGAACAAACCTAAAAAGGGAGGGGAAGCCACTTCTCCTCTAGTATGCCCAAAGCAGATTTCTAGAGAAATGCTGCCATCTAGTGACCATTCAGATATTTTCCACCCCTACCCAGATCTACACCCAGATCCCCACCCAGATCCCCAGAAGAGCGAGGAGAAGCACCAGGAGAGGAATAAAACATGGGAACACCTGTGTAAAGCAGCTTCTATTCTGGAGCAGAGATCAAGTGTTCTTGATTGATGATGAAACTGCATTGGAATGATGCACTTGTAAAGGTATGGGAGAAGCCCTATGGGACAGTCTGAGCGATGGCTGGGAAGAAGTTAAAGGTTTTGCTACAGCAAGGCAAGGCAAGAAGACAAGGGGAGGGGAGGCAAGGGGAGGGGAGGCAAGGGGAGGTGAGGGTAGGGGAGCCGAGGGGAGGAGAGGGGAGGCGAGGCGACGCAAAGGCGAGGAGAGGCGAGGCAAGGCGTGGCAAGGCAAGGCAAGAAAGGGAAAGGCAAGGAAAGGAAAGGAAGGAAAGGAAAGGAAAGGAAAGGAAAGGAAAGGAAGGAAAGGAAAGGAAAGGAAAGGAAAGGAAAGGAAAGGAAAGGAAAGGAAAGGAAAGGAAAGGAAAGGAAAGGAAAGGAAAGGAAAGGAAAGGAAAGGCAAGGCAAGGCAAGGCAAGTCAAGGCAAGGAAGGCAAGGAAAGGCAAGGAAAGGCAAGGAAAGGCAAGGAAAGGCAAGGAAAGGCAAGGCAGGGAAAGGCAAGGAAAGGCAAGGCAAGGAAAGGCAAGGAAAGGAAAGGCAAGACAAGGCAAGGAAAGGCAAGGCAAGGAAAGGCAAGGAAAGGAAAGGAAAGGCAAGGAAAGGAAAGGAAAGGCAAGGAAAGCAAAGACAAGGAAAGGAAAGGCAAGGAAAGGAGAGGCAAGGAAAGGAGAGGCAAGGAAAGGAAAGGCAAGAAAGGCAAGGCAAGGCAAGGAAAGGAAAGGCAAGTCAAGGAAAGGCAAGACAAGGAAAGGCAAGGCAAGGAAAGGCAAGGAAAGGAAAGGAAAGGAAAGGAAAGGAAAGGAAAGGAAAGGAAAGGAAAGGAAGGAAAGGAAAGGAAAGGAAAGGAAAGGAAAGGAAAGGAAAGGAAAGGAAAGGAAAGGAAATGCAAGGCAAGGCAAGGCAAGGCAAGGCAAGGCAAAGCAAGGCAAGGAAAGCAAGGCAAGGCAAGGCAAGGCAAGGAAAGGAAAGGCAAGGCAAGGCAAGGCAAGGAAAGGCAAGGAAAGGCAAGGAAAGGAAAGGAAGGCAAGGCAAGGAAAGGCAAGGAAAGGCAAGGAAAGGCAAGGCAAGGCAAGGCAAGGAAAGGCAAGGAAAGGAAAGGCAAGGAAAGGCAAGGAAAGGCAAGGCAAGGAAAGGCAAGGAAAGGCAAGGAAAGGCAAGGAAAGGAAAGGAAAGGAAAGGAAAGGAAAGGAAAGGAAAGGAAAGGAAAGGAAAGGAAAGGAAAGGAAAGGAAAGGAAAGGAAAGGAAAGGAAAGGAAAGGAAGGAAAGGCAAGGCACGGAAAGGGAAGGAAAGGAAAGGCAAGGAAAGGAAAGGAAAGGGAAAGCAAGGCAAGGCAAGGCAAGGCAGGGCAAGAAAGCATGACCCTGGCCAGAGTACTTTTGGTCTCACCCTACCTGGTGTAATCCCTTCTGCACTCCTATTTCTATGCTCCCGAATGAAGCACAACATTTTAATCGTATGCTTAATTACACCGAACCTAAAAAGGGAGGGGAAGCCACTCGCCTCTAGTTTGCCGAAGCAGATTTCTAGAGAAATGCTGCCATCTAGTGACCATTCAGAAGATTTTCCACCCCTACCCAGATCTACACCCAGATACCCACCCAAATCCCCAGAAGAGCGAGGAGAAGCACCAGGAGAGGAATAAAACATGGGAAAACCTGTGTAAAGCAGCTTCTATTCTGGAGCAGAGATCAAGTGTTCTTGATTGATGATGAAACTGCATTGGAATGATGCACTTGTAAAGCTATGGGAGAAGCTCTATGGGACAGTCTGAGCGATGGCTGGGAAGAAGTTAAAGATTTTGCTACAGCAAGGCAAGGCAAGAAGGCAAGGGGAGGGGAGGCAAGGGGAGGCGAGGGTAGGGGAGCCGAGGGGAGGGGAGGGAGGCGAGGCGAGCCAAGGCAAGGCGAGCGAAGGGGAGGCGAGGGGAGGCGAGGGGAGGCGAGGCGAGGCGAGGCGAGGCGAGGCGAGGCAAGGCAAGGCAAGGCAAGCAAGGCAAGGCAAGGCAAAGAAAGGCAAGGAAAGGCAAGCCAAGGCAGGGCAAGGCGAGACAAGCGAGGCAAGGCAAGGAAAGAAAAGGCAAGGCAAGGCAAGGCAAGGCAAGGCAGGCAAGGCAAGGAAAGGCAAGGAAAGGAAAGGCAAGGAAAGGAAAGGCAAGGAAAGGAAAGGAAAGGCAAGGAAAGGAAAGGAAAGGCAAGGAAAGGAAAGGAAAGGCAAGGAAGGAAAGGAAAGGAAAGGAAAGGAAAGGCAAGGAAAGGAAAGGAAAGGCAAGGAAAGGAAAGGAAAGGCAAGGAAAGGAAAGGAAAGGAAAGGAAAGGAAAGGAAGAGTACTTTTGGTCTCACCCTACCTGGTGTAATCCCTTCTGCACTCCTAGTTTCTATGCTCCAGAATGAAAGCACAACATTTGAATCGTATGCTTAAATAGAACAAACCTAAAAAGGGAGGGGAAGCCACTTCTCCTCTAGTATGCCCAAAGCAGATTTCTAGAGAAATGCTGCCATCTAGTGACCATTCAGATATTTTCCACCCCTACCCAGATCTACACCCAGATCCCCACCCAGATCCCCAGAAGAGCGAGGAGAAGCACCAGGAGAGGAATAAAACATGGGAAAACCTGTTTAAAGCAGCTTCTATTCTGGAGCAGAGATCAAGTGTTCTTGATTGATGAAGAAACCGCATTGGAATGATGCACTTGGAAAGCTATGGCAGAAGCCCTATGGGACAGTCTGAGCGATGGCTGGGAAGAAGTTAAAGGTTTTGCTATGGCAAGGCAAGAAGGCAAGGGGAGGCGAGGGTAGGGGAGGCGAGGGTAGGGGAGGCGAGGGGAGGGGAGGGGAGGCGAGGAGAGGCGAGGCGAGGCGAGCGAAGGGGGAGGCGAGGTGAGGCAAGTCGAGGTGAGGCGAGGCAAGGCGAGGCGAGGCGAGGCGAGGCGAGGCGAGGCAAGGCAAGGCAAGGCAAGGCAAGGCAAGGCAAGGCAAGGCAAGGCAAGGAAAGGCAAGGAAAGGCAAGGAAAGGCAAGGAAAGGAAAGGCAAGGAAAGGCAAGGAAAGGGCAAGGAAAGGCAAGGCAAGGAAAGGAAAGGAAAGGAAAGGAAAGGAAAGGCAAGGCAAGGCAAGGCAAGGCAAGGCAAGGCAAGGCAAGGCAAGGAAAGGCAAGGAAAGGGAAGGAACGGCAAGGAAAGGAAAGGAACCGTAAGGAACGGCCAAGGCAAGGCAAGGCAAGGCAAGGCAAGGCAAGGCAAGGCAAGGCAAGGCAAGGCAAGGCAAGGAAAGGCAAGGAAAGGGAAGGAACGGCAAGGAAAGGAAAGGAACGGTAAGGAACGGCAAGGAACGGCAAGGAAAGGCAAGGGAAAGGCAAGGAAAGGCAAGGCAAGGCAAGGCAAGGCAAGGCAAGGCAAGGCAAGGCAAGGCAAGGAAAGGCAAGGCAAGGCAAGGAAAGGAAAGGAAGGGAAAGGAAAGGAAAGGAAAGGAGGAAAGGAAAGAAAGGAAAGGAAAGGAAAGGAAAGGAAAGGAAGAGGAAAGGAAGGAAAGAAAGGAAAGGAAGAAAGGAAAGGAAAGGAAGAAGGAAAGGAAAGGAAAGGAAAGGAAAGGAAAGGAAAGGAAAGGAAAGGAAAGGAAAGGAAAGGAAAGGAAAGGCAACCAAGGCAAGGCAAGGCAAGGAAAGGCAAGCAAGAAAGGATGACCCTGGCCAGAGTACTTTTGGTCTCACCCTACCTGGTGTAATCCTTCTGCACTCCTATTTCTATGCTCCCGAATGAAGCACAACATTTTAATCGTATGCTTAATTACACCGAACCTAAAAAGGGAGGGGAAGCCACTTCGCCTCTAGTATGCCCAAAGCAGATTTCTAGAGAAAATGCTGCCATCTAGTGACCATTCAGAAGATTTTCCACCCCTACCCAGATCTACACCCAGATCCCCACCCAGATCCCCAGAAGAGAGAGGGAGAAGCACCAGGAGAGGAATAAAACATGGGAAAACCTGTGTAAAGCAGCTTCTATTTCTGGAGCAGAGATCAAGTGATGTTGATTGATGAAGAAACCTGCATTGGAATGATGCACTTGGAAAGGTATGGCAGAAGCCCTAGGGGACAGTCTGAGCGATGGCTGGGAAGAAGTTAAAGGTTTGCTACAGCAAGGCAAGGCAAGAAGGCAAGGGGAAGGGAGGCGAGGGGAGGGGAGGCGAGGGTAGGGAAGGCGAGGGGAGGCGAGGCGAGGCGAGGCGAGGCAAGGGAAGGCAAGGCAAGGCAAGGACCATGTGGGCATCACACTGGGAGACTGTTCCCCATCCCGAATGCACCCTGTCCTGTGCTGTGCCTGCACCGTGGGGCTGTGGGACCATGTGTGGGGCAGCAGGGCTGGGCTGTCACAGCACAGGGTGCAGACAGGGGGCACAAAGCAGCTGCCAGGGGTGACAGCAAGGACAAGTACAGACAAGGATTCTATGTGCATCGCCTTTGCTGTGCAGGGATGACTTTGGGAACGGCAAAGCTCACCTGGAGTTGGTGGCTGCAAGAAAAGAGACCACTGCATCGGAGACCAAGGCAGAACAAGGGAAATGCAGGGCTGTTACTGGGTGGGGAGGGGAATTTAATAACAGCAGAGAGTGATGCTGGGGTTGAGGGACTCAATGCCTTCTGTGTCTGGGCCTTTACTGGAACACCCACCCCGGCCTCTGTGCTCAATGAAGGGGTTCAAGGAGGAGAGCACGTCTTGGCAGGAACCTCAGGAAGCCCCAGAAGGACAAACACCCGTGTCTGCCCCTGCAGGGGACTCACCCTGGCAATGGCACAGGCTGGGGCTGCCTGGCTGCGAGCAGCTCTGTGGGAAAGGTCTGGGTGGGCAGGGAGCTGGGCAGGAGGCAGCGTGTGCCCTGGTGCAAGGGAGGCCAGGAGCACCCTGGGCTGTGCCACCAGGAGCACGGCCAGGAGATGGAGGGAAGGGATTCTCTGGAATACTCCATCCAGATCTCAGATCCCAATTCAGGAAAGATACTGGCAAGCTGGAGTGGGTTGAGCAAAGGGCCCTGGGGACAGCCAGGGACTGGAGCACTTTGCCTGTGGGGAGAGGCTGAGGGAGCCGGGCATGTCCATGCCAGAGAAGGGAAGGCTGACAGGGACCTCATCACAGCCTGCCAGTGCCAACGAGGAGGTGACGGAGAATGCAGAGCCAGGCTCTTCACTGTAGTGCATTGTAGATGGACAAAAAACAATGGGTGGAAGGTGAAAGAGGTGAGGTTCAGCCAGGACATAAGGAAAAGTTTTTTCCCTAGAACAGGGGTGTCAAATTCACTTTCACTGGGGGCCACATCTGCCTCACGGTTGCCTTGAAAGGGACGAATGTAATTTTAGGACTGTATATATACAACTATTCCTACATTTATACAGTCTTAAAATTACAGTTGGCCCTTTGAAGGCAACCGTGAGGCTGATGTGGTCCCGGTGAAAATGAGTTTGACACCCCTGCCCCAGGAGCTCAGCCAAGTGCTGCCTCAGGTCACCCAGAGAGGCTGAGCAGCCTCTGTCCTTGGAGGTTTTCAAACTCTGATTGAATCAGGGCTTGAACACCTTGGTCTGACCCAGTTTGTGACAGCTTGGACTGCAGACTCCTGAGGGCCCTTCAACCTCACTTCTCATATGATCCCATTGTGATGTTGGGCTCTGTTTCTAACTGGTCAGAGCAGACGATTATGGGCCATGAATCCACCTGTGCTGTAGGTGACCATCTAAACCAACATCTCAGCCAGTGAACCAGTCAACGCCTCAGTGTGACTCGCTCTGGGCAAAGTGTGAAGAGTCCTGGGCAGGGAAGGTTTAGAGGGCATGGGGCCCTATACAAGACAGAAAGTGATCTTGGCTTAATGCCTGTAGGCCCATCAGATGTCAGTTAATGCAAATGAAAACGAAAATAAGAACTGAAGACAAAGATTCAAAGCAAAGGAAGATGTCAACATACTTTTTTTTTTCCAAGTCTTTGAGAGGTTTTCTTTTGTTCAAAAAGGAAAGTGTTTTCCAGAAACAGAAATGGATATGACACACACGTCTTCAGTTACACCGATAAGCTTTTTACGTATTACTTTTTTACATATTTTAAAAAAATGTCAAAAAGTGAATTAGCGGGAAGCGTACTAAGGGGAGGAGAATGTTGGTCTTCCCCTGTACTTCTATTACCAACACTCTATTATTTCATCTCCCTTGTCAATCAGGAGTTTCCAGCTCTCCTGATTCAAGGTCCATGTCAAAGGAAAACTTTTCAGCAGACTGTCTGGACACACACCCTTCCCAGCACTCTCAGGTTTTCTCCTCCGCTTCCTCTTTGGTCATTCAGTTGCCTCTCAACTGTTTGGTTTCTGCTTGGAGCTTCAGGGAGTTACAAACTTGCCCCATTCTTCAGACCTCTAATTAACATGGCAGTCAACACATTATTTGTGTTTATATCTATCCTTTCTTAACTCTGTCTAAAACAGTTCTTGTGTGGATGTCCCTTGTGGACGGTGGACCTCATCAGATCCAGCTTAGACAGTCGTGGAAAGTGTTTTACTCTATTAAATTGTGTTGTGTTTACTTGTTGGCATCGAAGAGAAACCTTTCTGTGCCTGAGTGCAGCCAGGTCTCTAAGGAGAGCAGGTGGGAGTTGGTGCAGAGGGGCTGCACCATCCAGCTGCAGACCTCAGCGGAGAAGTCTGATGTGAGGAAAAGTGATGCAAGTCCCAGGTGGCCAAGGAGGGAACTGGCAGACTGGGCGGGGAGGGATGAGGAGCAAGGTTGTCCATACAGTGTCCGACCTTAAGGGACAGCTTCTCCTGCCTGTCCCGGTGTATTCAGGTGACCCTCTGGATCAATGCCCAGTGTAGAATGTTGCTGTCACTTCTTCTATGAAATCAAGAACGATAGAAAGTACTGTTGAAAGAAAAAACCCTCCCTTATGAAATCTTCTTTGAAATCTTCATCACGAAGTAACCCACCAAAACCTCTCCAAATAGTTGTACGAGTCTTGCAGACTTGAAGAAAATGACAGGAAAAGACATGGCTCGTTAGGGCTTTTTGTATTTTAATGAGCCCCATGGTGTATTTGGTGCTGAGTCCATGAACCTCAGATACCAAGAGCAGACTGAAGAATCTCCTCAAGAAGTCCAAGTCAGAAGCAAACTCCAAAGTTCCTTGAAGCATTAATGGGTGCCACTGAGGCCATCACTGACAAAGCCTCCCCAGGGACTCGTTAGAACAGATAATTGGAGACTGTGATTACATCAGGCAAAGGCAAAGTGCAGCAGCTCTGATGCTGAGAAAACCCTTGGTTTGTTAGATGAAGGAGGATGGTCAAACCTTGAGCCCCTGCCCCTACAAAGGGAGATCCATCCCTCACATGTGTCTCAGGGCTCTTGCTGGGGATGTGGGGAGTGCGATGCCAAGTGAGGGACAATGGTGTGACACCTCCCAACCTCTCTTGGGGAGGTACAAGGAGCAATGAGGCACCATGGCCATGACAACGATGAGTCTCCTCTTAGGGCTCAGTGGCAGGGACATCAGCCATAGCCAAGGGGACAAAGACCTTGGGCCTTCCAGGGACATTCAGCCTCACCCTTGGCCATCTCCACCACAGGCCGTTCTACACTGTCCCAGGCCTGTGGCTGTTTCCCTGCAGGCTGCAGACACCCCATGCACTTCCCCACCTTGTGCTCACCCCAGTATGTCCCCTCCTGTGCTGCTGTCTCTCCATCCTCCCCAGCTGTTCCTTGAAACACAAAGCCATGGCTGATCCAGACTCCTCTGGATGTCCACAGCACTATGCTCAGAATGACATTTCTTTATCCTCAGGTCCACTCTGGATCTCCAGAGCCGCAGTTTTTTATGGCTTTCCTTTCTCATGCTGTTTCCCACCACCAAAAAGAGTGTCAGCATCTTGGAAAGTGATTTTCAAGATTTCCCGAGCTACTATTATTCTTCCCTGCCATGCTTTTACCCCAGCCAGCAACTAAGACCATGATAGTTGGTCACATACTTCCTCCACCCCTTCAAAGGGGGACAGGGGAGAGAAGTGAAAGGGAAGGCACAAACTTGTGGGTTGAGAAAAACCAGTTTAATAAGACAACTATGTAATAACAAAATACTACTACTATTAATATACTAATACTAGAGCACCTTTCTTATGAGAAGGGACTGAGAGAACTGGGTCTGTTCAGCCTGGAGAAGGCTGAGAGGCGATCTCATCAATGTCTATAAATATCTTAAGGATGGATGTCAAGAGCATGGGACCAGACTCATTTCAGTGATGCCCAACGATAGGATGACAGGCAACAGGCACTGAAGCACAGGAGGTTCCATCTGAATATGAAGAAAAATTTCTCTACTTTGAGGGTGACAGACAATGGAGCAGGCTGCCCAGAGAGGTTCTGGAGTCTCCTTCTCTGGAGACATTCAAACCCACTTGGACACTTCCTGTGAAATCCACTCTAGATGATCCTACTTTAGCAGGTGGGTTGGATTAGATGATCTCCAGAGGTCCCTTCCAACTGCAACCATTCTGTGATTCTGAGTATAAACCCACAGTGAGATGCCCCAATTTACTCAGCTGGATGCCTTCCCTTGGCAGGACTAAAGGAGATCCATTCCTGACCCTCCCTGGGTGTCCTGACCAATGATGGGACAATGAAACGGTGATTTCTGGACCTAACTCTAGTTTTGACAGGTGAAATGACATAGCTGGAAAGAAATGGAATGCCATCTTTGCCTCAGTCTTTTACAGTCAAATCAGTTGTGCTCCAGGTACACACCCCCCTGAGCCAGAAGACAGGGACAGGGAGCAGAATGTAGTCCAATAATCCGAGGGGAAGTGGTTGGTGACCTGTTACACCACTTAGACACACACAAGTCTATGGGGGCAGATGAAATCCATCCAAGGCTGCTGAGGGAGCTTGCAGACGTGATCACTAAGCCACTTTCAATTGTGTATCAGCAACCCTGGCTAACTGGGGAGGTCCAGTCGACCGGAAGTTGGTGAATGTGATGCCTGTCTACAAGAAGGGTCAGGAGGATCCAGGGAATTACAGGCCTGTCAATCTGACCTCGGTGCCAGGGAAGCTCATGGAACAGGTCATCCTGAGTGACATCACATGGCACACACAGGATAACCAAGCAATCAGGCCCAGTCAGCATGGGTTTATGAAAGGCAGGTCCTGCTTGACCAGCCTGATCTCCTGTGACAAGGTGACCTGCTTACTTGATGAGGGAGAGGCTGAGGATGCTGTGTACGTGGACTTCAGTAAAGCCTTTGACACTGTATCCCACAGCATCTCCTGGAAAAGCTGCAGCGCATGGCCTGGATGGTGTATCTGCGATAGATAAAAAACTGGCTGGAGGGCTGGGCCGAAAGAGTTGTGGTGAACGGAGCCAAATCCAGTTGGTGGCCAGTCACGAGTGGTGTCCCCAGGGCTCAGTATTGGGGCCAGTTCTGTTTAATCTCTTTATCAATGATCTGGATGAGGGGATTGAGTGCACCCTCAGTATGTTTGCAGATGACACAATGCTGGGTGTGAGTTTTGATCTGCTGGACGGTAGGAAGGCTCTAAAAAGGGATCTGGACTGGCTGGATGGTTGGACTGAGGCCAGTTGTCTGAGGTTCAACAAGGCCAATCGCAGGGTCCTGCACTTGGGTCGCAACAACCCCAGGCAGCGCTACAGGCTCGGGGAAGAGCAGCTGGAAAGCTGCCCAGCACAAAAGGACCTGGGGGTGTTGATTGACAGCAGCTGAGTATGAGCCAGGGTGTGTCCAGGTGGAAAAAAGGCCACCAGCATCCTGGCTCGTATCAGGAATAGTGTGGCCAGCAGGACCAGGGCAGTGATTGTCTCCTGTACTGGGCACCGGTGAGGCCACACCTTGAGTCCTAGGGTCAGTTTTGGGCCCCTCACTATAAGAAAGACCTTGAGGTGCTGGAGCGAGTTCAGAGAAGGGCAATGGAGCTGCTGAAGACCCTGGAGCACAAGTGGGATGGGAGCGGCTGAGGGACCTGGGGCTGTTCAGCCTGGAGAACAGGAGGCTGAGGGGAGACCTTCTGATCTCTGAACTGCCTGAAAGGAGGTTGGAGCATGGAGGGTGTTGGTCTCTCCTCCCCGGTAGCAAGTGATAGGACAAGAGGAAAAGGCCTCAAGTTGCACCAGGGGAGGTTTAGAGTGAATATTAGGAAAAAAAATATTCGCAGAAAGGGTTGTCGGGCATTGGAAGAGGCTGCCTGAAAGAAGAGGTTTGTTTTTCTGCCAGAAATATGTTTCAGGAATTGCTCCAAGGATTTTTCTCCTCCACCTTCATCTCCACTGCCAGCTCTCCACAGTGACAATCAAGCAAAGCGAATTCAACCCGCAAGGACTAGGAGCAGAGATGAGGCTTATCTCAGAGCAAGAGGGAGATTCCCATGAGAGCTCATGAGTGCTACATCAGCAAAACTGTAACTGTTAGAAAACAAGGGACAGCGGTGGAGGCAGAGCCTCCCCTGTCCTGCTGGAATGGCAGGAGAATCCTGTGGCCCTGCCAGTGGGCACGTGCACTCTTGGGTTCTGCTCCTATTGCAGCCAAGGATGTGCTAAGAAAGGATCCTGCAGGCTTTGCAGCTCTTCTGCCATGAGGAGAGCAGAGCAGCTTCAGCTGCTGTTACAAAAAGGCAGAGAAGCAGAGCTCACCGTGGCGAGATCGGCACTGTAGTGATTCTGCTGACTCTTCCACCTCATGGAATCGCACGGGCTGGCAGCTGTGTGCACCGTGCTGGGGCCCAGCACCCTGGGCAACATGTAGGTGCTTGGACCTGCAAGAGGAATGGGAAGAGAAGAAACCTCTGGGGCAGAGACAGGCACCCTGCAAAGGCTGCTGTGGCAGCTGCACGTCCCCCTGAGATCTGGCGCCTTCACTGGGGCAGTTGATGGCTCTTTAGCACCTTTTGTGCCCCACTGTGCCTGTCCCCACGTACGCACCAGAGTGTTACCAAGGTGCTGTCAGTCACATCCTCCCCTGCCCTGGCAGGGTGACTTCACCTCCACCAGCTGGGGGGGCAGGAACGGTGGGACCCTCGGTCAATTGACCGGGTCCTTAACGGGACCCTGAGTTGGTTGACAGGGTCCTCAACAAAGGAGGTGCCCAGAGAAGCTGCAAATCTTCTGGACCATGTTGTAATGCCCACAGCCACATCTGACCACACTATAAAAAGGAGTTCCCACAGAAGACCCCTTTGAGTGGTCTTTTCGGAGCTGCGGGTCTGTGAACTGGAGCCCTTTCCTTAGACTGGTACGCCATCTAAGGAGACTTCCCGGGACTGAGAGCTCCTCAGCTCCTTGTTTGGTGAGTGGTTATTTACTGGATAGATCCTTGAATGAGTCCTTCTCTAACCAGGCAAGTGTGAGCCCTCACCTAGCCCAGGCAAGTGATTATTTCTTGTGGGTTCCCTGGACAGAGGCCTCTGGTTTTGTTTCTTGTGACCGAATGCATGCACGTTGTGCATCCTCATTATTCTTATGTTGTTGTACCCCAATAATCCCCTCAACTGATATCTGAACCTGTATTTTATGTTCTAGCAGTGCTAACTAATTGTATAAACTGTGTTTCTAGTCGGTGTATTTGCTACACTTTTCCGGCCAGAATAAAGTCTAGTTTGAACTTGTTGTCCACCTAAAACTGACTTTGAGGTGCCTCCGTGACACTTGCTCAGGGGAGCAGGAAGGATGTCTGCCCCCTTTCCCAGTCCTTCCACCTTCTGCTACGCTGAGGCACTGTTGGCAGCTCCGAAACTGAGCTGTCAGTGCTTCTGTGGGATGAGGTGAGTTTGTGCTGGAACTGCAAGAACCAGGAAGAAAAAATCCCCGAGGGGTTCACTGGAACTTCACAGCTCTGGTAAAACCATCCGCCGGCTGTACCCCTATTTCGTCAGAGCCAGCAGCACAGCTTGGGTGGGGGGAAAGGCACAGATCAGACCTTGGGGCTGAGAGATGAGCACAAGCACCTGCCAAGGCAGCTGCAGCCAACCAGGAACACTCCCCACTGGCTTCTACTGCACATGAAGGAAGCTTGTCAGGAAACAGCTGTGTCCTGCAGTGGAGGCTTTGAACTGGCCCTGGTTAATAAGCTGAGCAGCAGATTGTCAGTAGAGGATGCCTGAGCTGCAAGGGTGTGGTGGTATTCTGACATCGAGCCTGTGAGAAACTACAAGAGTCAACGGCAGGGGAACAAGTGTTGGTGGAAAAACAAGAAGCAAGGACTGTACTGATTGATACATTAAGGCCGGAGGGATTGATACAGGACTGATACATCAAGGACAGGGGGTAACTTGTGACAGATCAAAAAATGCTTTTCTGGTAGCAACTTTGGTAGGAACACAAAATGCATCACTTATGTAATGCCTAACTTAGCAAATCAGCAATGCTTGAGCAAGCATCCTATCAAGTATAAATACAAGTCTGAATTTGTAATAAATGTCTCTCCCTACACCTTATCGAGAGTCCGTGCCTCATATGCTACGCAAGGGTAGGCGTCTCCCCGCAGTCACTTACCTGGAGGGAGGTCGGTTTTGATGCCCCTGTGCTGGAAGGACATGGACTGCACAGGAGGGCACTTAAGGACGTGTCTGTTGGACTTTTCAGGGCAGTAATCGCCTAGGGCAGAGGACAACAGCACAAAAGCAGTGAAGATCTGGCCTTTTTTCTCAAGCCAAGGAGGCAATTTCAACAAGAGCTGCTCTCCTTAACTGCTGCAGAAGTGCCAGCTGCTGGAAAACATCTACAGCTCATTGAAGGGGTGAGCTGAGCCTTTTGTACCCATCTCTCTTTTGCAGCCATCTAACTTTTGTGCCACTATTGCAGGGAAATGTGAAAATATCCTAGTCTTATCTGAACAAACAGTTGGAGAAATGTTACTCACTTGGTCCAAGCATGATCTCGAAGTTTATCTCAGGAAGTCCACCCATGGGAGAGGCTGGAGCCATGTACTCCCCATTCCTGGCCATGGAGGCTCCAGGCAATATTGAGGACCTGGCGAGCAGCTGCCTTCTGCAGGAGGTTCTGCCCCTTGACAGGGGTAAGTGGGGGCTTTAGGGGGTTGTGGTTCAGGTAACCTGTGAAGAGCAGCACGTGAAAGGCCACCTGCAGGCAACCCCATTTCAAAGCTCCTTTGAAGCTGCAGGAGACTGAGCTGCCGAGCTCACAAAATTCCCATCCTTTTTCCTCCAAGAGTAATAAAGGTGAGCTGTACTGTGCCTTGTAGTAACAAACAGTAAATCTCTAAGCATAAATGCTTCTGCAACTGCATTGCTAAATAATCTTAAAGAGAAAATGGACCTCCTGACAGTCTGGCTCCAGTGATAATCCTAGAGAAATAAAAATTAACAAACAAACAAACAAACCTCACAGGTACTGGGTTTGCGCGGGAAGGTTTTAGGAGCAGGGGGCTTCTCTGAGAAGGGGGGAAAAGGGAAACGGGTTTGTAGCTGATTTTACCATGGGTAAGCTCAGCACACCACTCTGATCCTTGTTTTACCTGTTGTTCCTCGGACTGAATATTTGGGTCCAGGGCTGGTGAACTGGGCCATGATGGGGCCCCATGGGCCATGAGGTCTCCAAGTCCCCACCCGGGCTCCGTCCATGCTGCGAGATGCTGATAAAGCCTGAGGAAAGAGCAGAAGAGTGTCTTGCTACTTTGACCTGTGCCTTAGGAGTTTTCAATCACTGTTCAAATGATTGTGCCGTACACTGATAGAGTGAACTTGCCATCAAACTTGGTTAAGTTGCACTTTTACAACATCATATTAAAAGCACTTCTGCTAATATCTTTGACAGGGGTTCTCTAAGCCATCTCAATGACCCATTGGTGACATCTTGTTCCTGTACCATGAGAGTCCTGTCTCACCAGAGAATACCAATGTTCTCGATAAAAGAACATTTTTTACTATGAGTTTGGCAAGACCCTGGAACAGGTTGCCCAGAGCAGTTGTGGATTCCTCATCAGTGGATTTGTTCACGGCCTGGGCATGCAAATCCCCTCAGGCACAATGGAGCTCATCCCTGATGCTGAACTAGGGCAGGGAAGGAGGAGTCTCAGGACTCCACCTGTCTCAGCCATGGCCGTCGAAAGGGATGAGGACGACAATGTCTGCATCTGCTTCGTCTCTGTGGCACAGAGCGTGGCGAGCAGTGAGGGCAGCCAGAGATTTGGCAAGAGAGGTTGTGGTGTCAGTGGCCAGGGGACCCTGGGGACAGCCTGGGACTGTCATGGAAACGCACTATGACATCGGGAGGCTGTGCTATTGCATCACCTGGCTGATCCAGGGCTGGGGATGTCCAGCCTGCAGGGCCAGACCTTCCTGAGGTCTGCTTTCCTGCCTCGATGTGTATTTTCAGGGTGCACATGAGACAGATTTGGAACGTCAGCAGAGAGCGGGGGAGCTTTCCAAAGCATCTGGTTTTTACACCTGGGGGATTGCCCTGAGGCTCCCAGATGAGATCCGGCTGGGAAGTTGGGTGGCCCTTTGCTCCAGGCACAGCTGTAATCAAGCACATTTCCATTAGATCTTGTCATCTACTTCTTTCTCAGTGACCTGCAGTGACTGGAGGGGGGGTCAGGTAATGACAGGGCACCCAGACGTGGGTGGAGATTCCCAAAGCTGCAGAGGAGCTGGGGTGACCTGTTTGCTGGCACCTGGCAGCTCTCAAAATACTGTTTCCAGGCCATGTGCAACACCCTTCAAGGACAATCATATGATCCCTCAGGGATATCTGACTGGGAGATCTCTACTGTGCACAAAAGAAGCCCACACAAAAGCACTGGAGGAAAAAAATGATCATTCCCACATCTCATGGAGAAGAACCTGCTGGCCAGTGAGAGGCCGCACCAGCACTGCCACCTTTGTTCCCCATGGTTTGTGTGTCCCATGAGGACCTGGGTTGCCCCAAGAAGAGCACTGCAGGGGAAGAGCAGGAGTGCTCCTGTTTTCCTAAGCAGACATCTCCCAAGGACAGACATCCCCGGGGCTGAAAGGCAGGATCCAGCTGGGAAGCGTCAGAGCCACAGCCCCAAGCACGACTGTGACCAGCCTGGGGATGAAGTGCTCCCACAGGCTCTTGCCTGGCCCTGCGGTGCCGCTCCAGCCCCAACATGCAGGCTGGGGGAAGGCTGCCCCAGGGCAGGGTGGCACAGGGACAGCTCTAGGGACAGTTTGTCTCCTGGCAGCATTGCTCCCAGCCCCACCTTTCAGCTGGAAAATGCCCCCACAGCAGCTGCAGCCCCCTGGACCTCTCTGTGGGGCATCTGCCTCCCACTGCCCACGGAGCTGCCACGGCTCACCTGGCCCAGCCCGGCCCATGTTCTCCCAGCCCTGCCCCACCACAGCCCAGCCCCACTGTCACCCCCAGCTGCTGCCAGGCCTGAGTGCTGACCCTTGCTGCCCCCTACCTAATCCCCGTCCTTGCCACGGAGGTGCCCCGACGTCCTGGACTTGCAGGGCCACCAGGAAGAGGAAAAAGAGTAGAGTGGGGGTTACGGCCCCCTGTGCCTGGACCATGGCACTGCTGCTGCTGCCGCCAATGTTTCAGCCACTGCCACCACAGCTGCTGCTGCCATTGCCAGCACTGCCGGAGTGGTGCCACGGCACAGCGCTGCACATCAGGACGTGACACAGCACAGCTCTGTGGCCTCATAGCCCAAGGTGCAGCCCAAGATACAACAGCCCTTCT
Source organism: Caloenas nicobarica (assembly GCF_036013445.1). Lineage (NCBI taxonomy): Eukaryota > Metazoa > Chordata > Aves > Columbiformes > Columbidae > Caloenas > Caloenas nicobarica. Next base: position 276,024 of record NW_027016967.1, on the reverse strand, counting down.
GGGCTGCAAGCACGCATTGCCAGCTCATGTCCAATCTTTCATCCCCCGGGGCTATTCCCTGGCTTGAGAACTTATCCTCCATGCACTCCAGGATGCTCCTGGATTGCCTACAGCTCACCATGCTACTTTTCCAGCAGGTGGCAGGACGGTTGAAGTCCCCAGCAGGACAAAAGCCTGCAAGCACAATGCCTCCTGCAGCTGGACTAAGAGGCTTCATCAATAGTCTCCCCTTGATCAGGGGGCCTGTCGTAGACACCATCCACATGGTTTCCTTTGTTGACTTGGTCTCTGATTCTTACCCACAAGAAGCTTTAAGCTGCTTGTGGCTGTTCTTCAGAGACCGGCACCAACGCTGATCTGCTGGGCAGCAGCATGGGGTGCCTCAGCCTGGTGTAGAGTCCATGCTCCAGTGCCAGCTCTGCTGACCAAAGGTGTCGTTAGCTCCCCCATGTTGCACCACAGCTACAGGACAAGGAGAACTGCTGAGCTTCTCCCCTTGCCAGCCAAAGAAACCTCCCTCCCTGACATGTAGCCCCTCTGGCTCTGCCATTCCTGCTTCCAGCCTGCTTGACCCCTTCTCATCCTCCATGAGGAGAGCTGAGGAGCTTTAGTTGCTGTTGCAAAAAGGCAGAGAAGCAGAGCTTCCCTGGTCACAAATTACCACTGCCGAGTGGTTACAATTGGAATTTCTCCTTCACATCAGAGCAAACACGCGGCTGAGCAGAGCAGCCTGGGCTGAGCGGCAGGCCAGTGGAGGGGAGTGGAACAGAGCTGCTTTGCCCAGGGCAGAGTCCTTGTGCCCTTCTCTCCTTAGCTGTTTGGAACAGGCTTTTCCACGCAGCTCAGCTACTGCAGGGAAGGGAAACAGCCTTCAGCATCTGGATGTGCTGGTCTGGGCTCTGAACAGTTTCCCCCTTCATCCAGGCTTGAGTGGTCTCTGCCCTTTCTTTGCAAAGGCAACTTTCAGGAATCCTTTTCCAATTTGTAATTCTTCTTTTTCCCTGATCATCTGAATTCCTCCAGCTCTTAAATATATATATCATATATAAACATGTTTAAATATTTCCTATTAAGCTCTGGAGTTTAAAACTGAAATGTGGAAGCCACAGGCACTTTGACCTCAGGTGAGATGTCTCTACCCCAGAGGTGCCTGAGGGAGCGGATGTTCTCAAATGTCTTGAGCTTGGACCCAGACTTTGCTCTTCCCTTGGTCTGTGAGTGCTGCCCTGTCCCATGGCCACCCCTGCCCTCTGGCCACCAGCAGAAGCCTGTGGGCACGAGCCCCCTCCTCCTGCTCTGGGCAGTTCTCCACGCTCGTGTCTCGGTCTCCTGCTGCCTGTGTTCCCAGGTTGTTCCTGTGTTTCCAGCTCACGCCTGTGTTTCCAGGTTGTTCCTGTGTTCCCAGGTTGTTCCTGTATTTCCAGCTCACGCCTGTGTTTCCAGGTTGTTCCTGTGTTCCCAGGTTGTTCCTGTGTTTCCAGGTTGTGCCTGTGTTCCCAGATTGTGCCGGTGTTTTCCAGGCTTGTGCAGGGTTTGCTGGAGTTAGATGTTTTCATGGGGCTGGAACAAAGGCTCTAATGCACAAATCACCAATTTCCCCTGCAGACATTTGTCTGCATCTCCCAGCATGTATTCCAAGAGAAAGTTCTAATGAATGCAAACATGCTGCCTTTTATGAGCTGTTTCAGAGCAACAGTACTTTGGGCAGCATGTTGATTGACCCTGGTCTGACATCTGAAACCTGGTGAAATGCCAAAGAACATCCTAAAACAACGTAAGATTGACACACGGTAAATGACCTTACAACCTTACAAACTCTCTCCTGCAGAAGTGGGCAATGTAACATATATACTCTGATTGGTTTGATTCCAAAGCACCTATTTAAAGTGTCCCCCCGTGGTTTTATTCAGATTTTGCCCATGCCGATTTTCATCCCACCCACGTGCTAAGGCTATGATCATAAGAAATACAGTTTTCCAGGTTGCACCTGGGTTACTCTGCATGGTGCTTTGCAGGCTTTCTTCACTTCAGAATGATGGATCCAGGCATTCTGTTCTTTAATCTTGATAGCAGTGAAAGATGTCAGGAGGACTTGAAATGGACCTTCCTATTGTGGTTCCAAAGTCTTTTCTGCAAGAGACTTCACATACACATAATCTCCCAGTTGGATGTTATGTACTGGCCCATCCAAACTCCTGCTCTGAGTCCCAAACACGTTTCCCAATTTTGTTAAGTTTTTTACCCAATGTCACCATGTAAGAAGTCATAATTTCATCCCCTATTTGTGTAGACATCCGCTTCTATACATTATAGGGTCTCCCATACAGGATTTCAAAAGGACTTAACACTTCCTTGGCTCTTGGCCTTGTTCGTATACGCAAGAGGGCCAAAGGCAAAGATTGAGGCCAAGCTAAGTTCACCTCCCGCCTCAGTTTTACAATTTGTTGTTTAATTAGATGATTCATTTTTTCTACCTGGCCACTGGATTGAGGACAGTAAGGGGTATGTAGCTGCCAGTCTATTTCCAAGTGCTGACTGACTTGCTGTATAACTTTTGAAATCAAATATGGCCCTCTATCAGAGAATATGACAGCTGGAACTCCAAACCTTGGTATTATTTCTTGTGCTAATGTTCTAGTTACCTCCTGCTGTTCTGGTAGGGAATGCTTCTGGCCAACCTGAAAAGGTATCAATCAGTACCAACAAATATCGGTACCCCCCTTTTCTTGGGAGTTCCGAAAAATCAATTTGCCATTGTTGCCCAGGTCCTTTTCCTTTCCCAATTTGACCTATTTCTGGCTTGGGTGTATTCTTGGGATTAGTCTGGAGGCAAAGATCACATTGCTGTGTCTTATGGTAGTATACAAATTTCTAGCTATTATTTTCTGATCAAATGTTTATATAGTGCTTCTGCTCCCCAATGTCCCTTTCTGTGCTCTTCCCTTACTAAAGACCAAACTAAATAGGAGAGAACAATAAGTTTTCCTTGTGGGGTGTGAGCCCACCCTTCCTTATCATATGATCCGTCTAAATCTATAAGAAGTTTCCGGTCTTCCTTATTATACTCTGGCTTACCTTCCAAAGAGACCTGCCTGTCAGGGACTAGGGCACTTTCTATTTTTACCTTTTGCTTAGCCGCCAATTTTGCCTCTCTGTCCGCCAACTCATTAGCTTTTTCCAATTCTGAGCTCACTTTCTGGTGTGCCTTGATATGCATGATTGCCACCTTCTTAGGAAGTTGCTGCTTCCCATAATTTCAAGATCTCGTTTGCATGTTTGATATGTTTGCCTTGAGAGTTCAAGAGTCCTCTTTCTTTCCAAATTGCTCCGTGCGCATGCACGACCCTAAAAGCTTACTTAGAGTCCATATAAAAGTTCACAGTTTTACCTTGAGCTAGTTCCAGAGCACGAATAAGGGTGATTACTTCTGTCTTTTGTGCAGAAGTACTTCTAGGCAGAGGTCCAGATTCCATCACTTCGTGGCTAGTCATTATAGCATAACCAGCATGCCTTTCACTGTTCAGGATATAGCTGCTTCAGTCCGTAAAGCAGTCCTCAGTGTTTTCCATAGAATTGTCCTTTAGATTGGGTCAGCTGGAGTATGTTGCTTCGATGGTTTCCAGGCAATCGTGATGAACTGGTTCTCCGATGTTACCACTGAGGAAAGAAGCTGGGTTGACAATGTTAGTGACGATGATTTCTACCTCATTCTGTTCCACCATTGTAGCCTGATATTTAAGAAATCTTTGTGGGGAAAACCAATGTCCTCCTTTTGCTTCCAAAACTGTAGACACCGTGTGGGATACTAGCACAGTCATTTTCTGACCCATGGTAAATTTCCGGGCCTCCTGTATGTTCAGTACCACTGCTGCAACTGCCCGTAGGCATCCAGGCCACTTCTCGTCGGTACGGGCCAAGACCCAAGGCTATTCCCTGCTCCTCGTGAGAGAATAGAAAAAATGGTTTATTCACATCTGGGAGTCCTAAAGCAGGGGCTGACATCAAAGCCTTACCAAGTTCTTCAAAGGCTTGTGTAGCTTCTTTATTCCATTGTAGGTGTTTCTGTTCTGTGAGGTCCAGGTTATGCACATCTCCTTTATTCTGGTAGCGATCAAAATATTATCCATGTATTGTAGCATCTGTCCTTCGTCAGACAGGGCTTCTCAAGATTCAAGATCTTTAGCAAGTTGATTTCCAAATATTGTCAGGCTGTTCTTAAATCCTTGTGGCAACACCGTCCATGTGAGCTGGGTTTTACGTAAATATTGTCTGGCTGGCTTCATGGAGAGGGAGGCAAAAAAAGGCATCCTTTAAATCTAAAACAGTAAACCAAATCAGGGTTAAGACAGTCAGAATGGTGCATGGGTTTGCTACCACTTGGTAAAGATCCTCTGTCATTTTGTTTATAACCCGATTTGCAGGAATTTCTCTATCGCCGGCCGAATTCCCTCCCTTTTCAAAGGGTATTGTTTTATCCTTACCGGTTTTTGTCATTCTTTGATTTTTACCTCGACAGGTGGAGCAATTTTGGCCCTTCCAGGTACATCAGTAGCCCATACCCCAGGATACACTTGGTTCACGACTTCTCCATTAATCTTGCCCTCTGTGGGAATAGTTGCTAAAAGCAAGCTCATTATTTGCACATATTGCTGATCATTTACCTCCAGAGTAATTTCTCCTTTTTCAAATCTGCACCCATTTGTTCCAACAGATTTCTCCCCAAAAGAGGTTTCAGGGAATTGAGCATATATAAAAATTTATGACTGCCCACTTGTTTATCCAATTTGTATTTCAGAGGTTCACAAAATATGCTTTTTCACTTTGGCCAGTGACTCCCTTTACCTACTATGTAATTGTTACTTATTGGCACTCTACCAAAAATTCCACTTGTTTTTGTTCTTTCCCTAGCTTCATTATAACTAATGGATCCGCTAGGTTCCCCAGGTTCCCGTCCCATCAGTCCTTTTCAAAACTTGCTACTGTCCAATTCTCTCTCTGCCTACTTCCTCTGTACCTTCCCTGACATTCGTTTTCCCACTGTATGTTGATCTCTCTCTAAAGGCTTTCAAAGCCTTCCAACCTCTTTAGTTCCCCACTCTTATCCTTTCAACAACCTTACTCTTCTCTGTTACTAAATACTCTCCAAGCTTCATCTAACAACATTTCCAAATTTCTACTTCCTGTTGCTCTCAGTTTCTGTAACTTCATCTGCTGACTGACCTGTAAATAATGACACTAACTGCTGTATCCCTACTTTTGAACCCACGTCAAGAGGTGTATGTTTTCTCATGGTATCTCGCAACTTATTTAGGAGTTCTGTGGGGGTTTCTTTTGGCCCTTGCCTGATACTGTACAAGGCTGAGCAATTAATCATTTGCAGGATGGCTCGTTCCATCCCTTTCACAACCCAGTCTCTATATTGGTTTAATAATCCCATGTGCGGTCCCCTATTTGGATCCCAATGGGCATCCTGTAAAGGGAAGTAGTTTTTCACATCTCTTCCTGCATCGCCAATTTGGTTAATAGCCAAATCTTGGGTTGTTTTCAATATTAGCTGTTTTTCAGTTTATGTCATACGTTCTAATAACAATTGTATGTCATTCCAATTGGGGTTATGTTGTTTGATCAAAAACTGGAAATGTCTGGTGGCCCCCATAGAATCGCTCTGATAATTCTTGGTTACTGTTTTCCGTGTTTCAAGATCAAATGAAGAGAAAGGTACCCTTATTAAGACTGACTCCCTCTCTGGGCCACTGGCCCTCTGAGGGGAGCTTGCAATGTTTCCTTGCTTCAGGTGTGAGAGGATACAGGGCTACCCTGAGAGGTATCCGACTGCCCCCACCATGGTCCCATCCTCCCCGACGCTCCGCGTTCCTCCCCCACCTTCGCCACTTCTAGCAGCGGTTTCTCTATTTTTTTTTCTTTTTTCTTCTTGCTGCAGTTTAGACACAAGGCAAGGCCACGTGGACGGAGGAGGTTGAGCTTATCTTACAGCTTGGCATAGGGCTGAAATTTATGTTCAAG